>NC_059441.1:5783598-5818598 GCF_021028975.2 Sphaerodactylus townsendi
GTACTACTACTACTACATACTGGCTATCTCATCAGTAGCTAATCTCATCAGTATGTACTACTACTACATACTGGCTATCTCATCAGTAGCTAATCTCATCAGTATGTACTACTACTAATCTCATCAGTAGTTGAGATGCTATCATTTATCCAGATAACAGTCACACACTTAAGTTAGAAAAGATATTGCATATGATTAGATTGCTATTTTTATTTTTAAATGGATTGATGGGATAAGCAACTCCAATTTCTCTGGATAGGAACTCTCAAGAGATTAGATGAGATTTCTGCTTGGGTTTATAAATTTTTTTTTAAAAGCTAAGTTGAAATCTGCTTTAAAATTTTACTTATTCAAATATAATTGAGAAATTCTCTGAGATTTAAAATTTTTGACACAATTTTGCAGGAGCCGTGGGGTTCATTTCCACATACTTGTCTGTTCCTCTTGTCTAATAAAGAGAATCATTTCTTTTTTCAATAAAAGGTAGGAACTGCCTGAAAGATGTCCGCCTGATTTGCTGGCGAGACCTCAAAGAATAGAACTCACAGCTAATTCATTTGTACTATCTGACATAAATGTTACAAGACAATTTTTATTCGATAGATCCTGAAGCGATCTGGGGCTAAAAGTCTTGAGGGTGAATTCTTATAGAACTAATTAGTCCAAATTCCCTGGGGCTGAAAGAGCACGGCTCTCGTTACAGGATCCAAGGGATCTGTTTGCCTTGTGGACGCCCACTGCACTCGGTCCAAGGAGCCTCCTCTGGCCAGGAGCCACTGTTGGCCTCAGGTGGAAGGGCTGCTAGAAGATCAGGGGTGCAGGGTCCAGCTTATAAGGGGTTAAATCCTTGACTAGCGCGTGTGTGGCAATCCTTTGCGCCCAGAAATAGCACCAGTGCAGTCACTGCATGTGGAACTGGCCAGGCCTTTTGCCCCAAATGAAGTGTAAACGAGGTCTGGAAGTCCGGGCTTCCCATGAGCTCCCTTGCGGCCACAAGAGGGCAATGCTGCAACCAAAGAACAGCCACGGTTGGAGCATTTTCTCACTAGACCGGCCATCCCTGGATGCAGAAGCAGCACAGAATTTGGGAGGCACCGAAAAGGACTCCAGAATGATCCAATCTCTCATACTGTGTCCAGTGAAGGATTCCAGTCCTAGTTGATAATAAAACTGCAAGGATTGTCATGCCCTTATATAAAGCCGTGGTGCGACCGCACTTGGAGTACTGTGTTTAGTTCTGGTCGCCACATCTCAAAAAGGATATTAAAGAGATAGAAAAAGTGCAGAGAAGGGCAACGAGGATGATTGAGGGACTGGAGCACCTTCCTTATGAGGAGAGGCTGCAGCATTTGGGACTCTTTAGTTTGGAGAGGAGACGTCTGAGGGGGGATATGATTGAAGTCTATAAAATTATGCATGGGGTAGAAAATGTTGACAGACATAAATTTTTCTCTTTCTCACAGTACTAGAACCAGGGGGCATCCATTGAAAATGCTGGGGGGAAGAATGAGGACTAATAAAAGGAAACATTTTTTCATGCAACGTGTGATTGGTGTTTGGAATATGCTGCCCCAGGAGGTGGTGATGGCCACTCACCTGGATAGCTTTAAAAGGGGCTTGGACAGATTTATGGAGGAGAAGTCGATCTGTGCCTGCCAATCTTGATCCTCTTTGATCTGAGATTGCAAATGCCTTAGCAGACCAAGTGCTCAGGAGCAACAGCAGCAGAAGGCCATTGCTTTCACATCCTGCCTGAGAGCTCCCAAAGGCACCTGGTGGGCCACTGCGAGTAGCAGAGAGCTGGACTAGATGGACTCTGGTCTGATCCAGCAGGCTCTTCCTTATGTTCTTAAGGGGAAAAAACCAACGTGGACGGCAAGTAAAACCCTCCCCCCACCCCCAATCCTTTTATTGGGTCCCAAACCTGGGCAGAAAAGAGCTCTGTGAAGATGCAGGCGGAACACTCACCTTCCATGATGGAGATGTGCACAGCTCTCCTTCGCGTCCTGGGAACGCTGCTGAGCCGGGGGCCGTGAGTGATGGACGGGCAGCTGCGGCTAGGAACCAGTCCGGCCCTGTACGAAGGGAGAAAGCGCGGGGGGGAAATGGCCTTGGATGCTTAAGAAAGAACGTCCCTCTCCTTAGATTACGAAGCAAAATCAAAACATGGGCTCTAGGCAGAAAGTTCTGGTGTGGTGGTAGCCCAGGACCACGCCCGTGGGGACTGACAGTAAATCAAGCAATGCCGGAGCAACCTGCCAGATGAGCCTACAGGTGATGAAGCTCTTACCTGTGGATTTCTGGAGGCTCCCTTTTAATCTTGGCACTGGACTCCATCACTTCTTTCGCCACGCGGCCACTAAAAGCAGTTGGAGAAGATAAAGAGTAACAGGAAAGGAAAATACTCCCCTTCACCCCACTACTCTGTAGGCACATAAATAAAATTCCATAAAATCTCTGCTGACCTGCTCTTTCCATAAAATCTCTGCTGACATGAGACAGAAACAGCTTTCTTTCCAGCAGGTACAAAAATCTAGCAGAAAGCACAATACTTTTTGTCTAGTGGCACAAGGCAGCTCTTGGGGGGGGGGGGTTGGAGGGGGTCATGCCACACCTTCTCTTCTCAGTTCCACAATTGGCTAATTCTCTTGTTGTCTAGCGAAGGAGATTCTAGAGGAAATCCTTTGCCAATTGGCTTTCCTCTGGGGCACAGTCTGCACCCCCCACCCCACCCCACCCCCGCATTTCTGATCAGCAGCAAAAACATTTCTCTGGAAAATAAAAAGGAAAGCAAGACCACTGAACTCTGGAAAGACAAGACCACCTCTCATAAACCTTTCTTCAAGTAGAAGGAGCCCCCCTCCAACTTCTTACATCTAATACAACCAAACTGCTGACATGCAGGTAATCCAGAAGGAACATCCTTATTTACCTGTATCGAAACCGGCTCCCTTTGAAAAAGAGGTTGCTGCTTGACACAGTGCGGACTTGGCTCGACTTCTCCAATCTGAAACAAGAGATGTGTGTTGGCTGGGACCACTTATTGGATCACTGCAGAATATTACTCGGCTTCTAAAAGCGCAGAGCAAGAGAGGCTGTTGGCAGAATAGATTGAGGCCGGTGTCCCAACTGGGGCAGGGGACGCACAGAGAGGCCTCTCCTCGGTCTCAAGGCTGCCAAGGGGGATCTGGAGCTCCCACTTAAGTGCCTGCGGCCAGATGCTGGTAAAGGCTGGTTGCTGCAGATGAAACATTTCCGGAAATTTTGAAGCCGTTGCCCGCGGAGAAATGTGTGCATTGCTTTCTTTTCTTTAAGAACATAAAATGCGGTATGTGTAGCCAGCACACAAAATTGTGTTGTTCAATTTACTTATTCAGATTTTTAGCGTGTTATTTTATTCAAACAATAATTACAGGTAACACTGGAGACAGGTGAACTGTACCCCAAAGTACCACGGAATAACTTCATCTGGGCCAGCTGGGAAAGCAAGGGGAAAATAATGTTAAAAGAGAACTATCCATATTGTAAAAGAAGATTTTTAATTATCTGGATTTAAAACAATCTACTTTCCATACAGCCTGAATTATCCAGAAGATATAGCTTGAATCCAGCTACAACATTCCAAAAACTTAACAGTACTTAAGTTTTCTTTAACATTACAACTGTCCTCTTAAGAAATCTTAAGTGCCCCTGTGCGGTTGGACGCCCGCCCGTGTTAAAATCTGCAAAGCCTTTCTCCCTGCTGGCCACTTATCTCAAAAGCCTGTTTCAAATTTGTTAAATGCTGGTGAGGCCTTGCTGATATCTTGGTCTCACTTTCGTTGAAGCTATTTATTGCATTCATTTGCGCTTTACTGTTCCCAGGAGTTTCTAGATGCAAATTATCAAAAGAACAAAGTGTTAGTGTTTTCCAAAGGTCCCCCATAGTTGTTTTGACTATTATTTTTAATTATAACTTTTCTTGGACGAGCCATATTAATGTGGCTGGCAGGGGCTGATGGGATTTGTAGTCCATGAACATCTGGAGAGCCGCAGGTTGCAGACCCCTGGGAGCCTGTTTGGAATTTGCTGAACCCCCCTGAGAGGCTAGGGCTGAGATAGAAACATTCATTTTCAGATTTTAAACCCTCCTTCAGAAGGGTGTTAGTTGTACTCAGTTTGCTAATGATGATATTCAAAGCACAGGGGCAAAATTAGTTGAAGATAAGCTGGGTCGTGACCCCCACCCCCCAGATACGCCACTGAGGCTCATAATGATGCCGACAAGAGTCTAAGAAACTCTTCCAGCATTTGAATTCAGGACACCCCAGGGCAGGCCCATCAGCTGACTGGAGTCTGGTTAACCGTTTTAATATAAACCCCTCAGAGAACACTTGTGTGGGAAAGCGTTGCATTAAAAACACATGGGACCCAGACATGGCCTACTAGACCACTGAGCCACTTTTATTATTATTATTATTATTATTATTATTATTATTATTATTATTATTATTATTATTATTATTATTATTATTATTATTATTATTATTATTATTATTATTATTATTATTATTATTATTATTATTATTATTATTATTATTATTTTGATACAAAAACAGTTATACACAGCAAACAAGATCAATATGCTGGATTTTGTATTACATCACACGTCGGACACTTTCCAAGCATCTAGGACTGTGTGATGTATCGACGAATAAATCGTGCAGAGCCGAGTAGGGTGGCCTTTTGCAGCTGACATATGGTGATTTTGTCAGCGCCAATTGTTTTTAAGTGCCGTTCAAGATCTTTAGGCACTGCACCCAGTGTGCCGATCACCACTGGGACCACCTTTACTGGTTTGTGCTAGAGTCTTTGTAGTTCAATCCTTAAATCCTCGTATCGTGTAAGTATTATTATTATGATTATTATTATGATTATGATTATGATTATTATTTATTAAATTTAGTATACCGCCCTATCCCCGAAGGGCTCAGGGCGGTGTACAGATAAAACATCAGCTAAAAACATACATATCATTAAAACAACAGTAGTATCTTAGAACATCGCCCGCGCCCTTACGAAACCCTCCTAATGCGAAATGATGGGTCCTGATGGTATTAGGGCCCATGGGGGTAAAGAGGAGGGGGCAGGGGCATCCTCAGCGGCCGGTCTCTCCAAAGGCCCAGTGGAACAACTCGGTCTTACAGGCCCTGCGGAAATCCCCAAGGTCCCGCAGGGCCCGGACAGCTGGAGGGAGAGTGTTGCACCAGGCCGGCGCCAGAGCCGTGAAGGCCCTGGCTCGAGTGGAGGCCAGCTGCATCATTGCGGCTTTATAAAGTAGAGGACAGAACCCCGGCCTGGGGGCATCTTAAAAGACACTTTCGCAATGAACTTTTTGCCGTGGATTTGCAGAACGGGTGTTGCCCGGCCCCTGTGTCGGGTGGAAGGCTGAAGGGATCCACGCAGCTTGTCGGTGGAATAAGACACTCTGAGGCAATTCAGCCCTCCTTGGACCCGCTCCTTGACTGATAACTAAGCTTACTCGGGTTTTTTTATTATGTACCTGCGGGTGAAATCTGGAGTATTAAAAAAGCATGCTTTTGTGAGGCCCCGGTGCCTGCAGGCAGCTGAGAGCATCAGAGAAGTGGCTTGATTGCATTTAGCATCTGCTTCAGTGGCTGCACAAACCGGCAGCAATTGGCCAATTCACCACCAGGAAGACAAACTCCAGATTTGTAAAGCAATCCGGCAGCTGCATTTCACGTCAATGCCCTGAGAAGCCCGGCTGCGGCTCGCTCAGTCTCACTGCTCCCCAAGAGCTGATGAGGGAAAATGGCCTTGGCACTTTCGAAGCAAGTCATAAAGCAACAAGAAGGAACTAACACTGCTGTCCCATAATACTTTCCTGGGAGTAAGCCCCACTGAACAGACCAGAATAGGTTCCAAGTTCAGATTTGCTCTCTCAACACAGTTTTTGAACAGCCGGGGGGGATCCCCCTGAAAGATACCGCCAAATTTATTCAAGAGGAAGGCAACCCTGAATGTTATACAGCCCCCCGCAAAATGCATTACTCAACATCTGGCCGCTGATGTGTGCCCCTTTCCCCCTCCCCCCCTTTTACACTCTGGGCCCCTGAATACTTATGGGGGCCCTCCGTCCCATTATTTGTTTTTTTCCCAGGGTGGGTTTATGAAGTTTTATGCTGGACGCCAATGTAATTTTGTTAATCTGCTGTTTTACTGAGGTTTTAATATGATTGTTGTTTTACTGTGTTGTTACCGCCCAGAGCCCTTCGGGAGAGGGGCGGTATACAAAATCAATTATAAATAAATAAATAAACAAACATAAATGTGACTTATGTACAAATGTAAGTGGCGCCTTCACCCTCTTTTGCTCCTTTTCTTTTTGTGATGGCATCCCTGTATCCAAACAGAGACTCGGTGCAAATGTCGTGGGCCTTTGCATTTGAATTTCGGGTTCAGCAACAGGAGACTCAGTCCAAATCTGGCATCCAGAGGACCACACCAGGCGCGCGCGCACACACACACACACACCCGGCTGACACTCGCACGGTGGGAGAATCCGTTTGATGCTTACTTATAAAAGGCTTGATTTTCAATCCCACATTTCCAGAGGTGCTTGCAGGCTTCAGGAGTTGGAGCAAAATATGTCAGGACAATTTTCTTTTCCTACCAAAAGCCCAGAAAAAGAAAAACCCGTCAGGTTAATTCACATGTTTTTTTCATGCTCCGGGCCCTTACCGAGCACCGCGGAGCCCAACGTCATGCAAATGCAGCCAGGATAGCACAGCAGTCTTCAGGCTAGAAGGGCTATGGGTTTGTGTGTGTGTGTATAAACCCTTGGGGGCACCAAATACTGCACAAAACATGGCAACCATCTGGCACTAAAGGCAAGGGCTGCTGCCGGAAAGGCTGGCACAATTTTCATTTGTGTGCTGTAAGAAGTTACTGGCCTTGTAATGCTGCTGGCATCTCTACCCTTTTGGCCTCTTTCAAATGGAACACTGTCAGACTTCAAGCCCTGGTTCTGGCCACGGCAACTTCACTGCAGCCCTAAGCTATCCCAGCTCTATCTCATGACAGAGGAGTATTTGACTGAATTTCCCCCTGGCTGCCTGTGGACCTCTGGACTGGACTGGGTGAAAGGAGAAGCAATTAAAATGTCACCAGGGACCTCCCACCGTGGGCCGTGGGCCTCCGGGCAGAACGAGAGCCCTGTTGGGATGCTGCTCCAAAACGCAACCCCCCCTTTTGAAAAAGGGCACGCAGAAAGCACTCACCTCTTTCTGACTTACGTATAAATAGAACGTCTTCCCTTCAAATTTCATTTTTGCCACTTCATTCCTACAAGCATAAAAAGACAAACTGCCATTAATGGGGGGTTCCCCGGCCCCATTAAATGGGGGTCCCCCCTGCCCACCACCCACCGCACAGCATCACAAATGCAGAGCCCACAGACAGTGGAGTTTGTTCCAGCAAGATGCAGAAATTTAAACCAAACGCAAAGTTAAGAAACAGAGATGTTTTGAGGACAGAGTTTCATGTTCAACGTTTGAGGTCCGCCCAAAGTGTCAAATCGGGGAAATAAGAGGGCTCCCGGCCTCCCAGGAAGCACGGCTGGGAGGGGGGAACCTGAGAGGGAGGGGGAGTCCAGGGGCCCCCAGGTGAACACAGGTGCATTATCTGCATGAGAATACTGAATGTGAGATAACCACACTTAGCTGATGAGGCCAAAATCTGAGATACAGCAAAGAATGAGTAACAACCAGGCCAACTCTGGGCGGGGGGTGGGGGGGAGTGGGTGGTTCTTGGACGACTGGGCCAATCAACATGGACGATGCAGACAAATGTACAAAATAATACGTTTGGGGGCAACAAACCAATATCGAGAGTACAGATTACAAGGAACAGTCATGCAGCGTACTGACCAGGAAGGGGGTTTAGGGTTTATTGTAGCAAAATCCTTGGAGCCCCTCAGCCCAGAGTGTGGCTGCAGTAAAAAAGGGAAACAGGAGACTGGGGTACATCAGCAGTGGGATACAATACAAAGCAAGAGAAGGGACAGCGGGAGTGGACAGCGCACGGACCGGATCACAGCTCTGCGGACGGCCGGTGGGGGGGGGGGGAGTGCGGGCAGGCAGGCACCTCTGGCGGAAATGCCACCCGAGGCCCTGACCACCTGTCCCAAATGAGTTCTGCTCTGTTCTGCATGGGGAGGGGGCCGCGGTTGTGGGGAGGATTCGTAGAGCTGCTGGAAGCATCACAGAAGATGCCTTCTTATCAGGAGGGTGTCTTTGAAAGGGCGAGACCCGGACTGGAACCTTGTGATGCTGGAAGTGGCCGGGGGGGGTGGGTGGGGGTGTTGGAGCCCAAGGAAAAGGGCACCGGGCGCAACAATCCCCTTGGGGCGGGACAACGAAAGGGGGAAGCGCTCTGGGCAGGACCAGAGACCTGGAAAGAGCTGTGGGCAGCGGCGGGGGCAGACTCTAGGATGGTTCCTCTTCCCAAGGAAAGCAGGGGCCAAGGAGCCCCTTCCGTTTTGGGGTCGGAGGCTGGAAATTAAGGTGAAAAGAATGTGGGCTTCCACGGAGGGTGGCTGGGGAGGGTGCTGCTGGTTCCCTGAGCCACAAGGCCCCGCCCACTGATTGAATGCAAGCAAAGTGTTCTAGCGATGCACCCACACGTGCCTTGTTCCTGGGTCAAAACCACCATGATTTTTCTTGCCTGCCGGTATCAGAAGTCACCCTCCTCGCATGGGAATAAACATCCCACTTTTGGGCTTTGCTGATCTACAACTGGAGCTGAAAGAAGAAGACGTGGTACCCTCTCCGCTAAGACTGGTCCTGGCCATCATCCGCCCTCTCCACGGCAGGGCAGCCTGACAGCCTGAGGGGGCAGAGGTTGTCTTCCGATGGCCACAAGAGCAGCACCTGGCCAAAGGCTCCCCCGGGGGTCTTTCGTTTTTCGGCTCTTCTTAGGGAGGGATAAAGTTGGGAGGAATAAACAGGGCTGCCCCAATCTTGTTCACTGTCTTACTACCTCTGGTTTTCCTTTGAAGTGCTGCTGCTGCTGCTGCTGAGGGGATGAAATACCCAACACAGAGGGGCCCCATCGGGTCTGGATCTGTTTGGGAGAACAGCACAAAGCAGGCGCCGATGCGCGTGGCCAAAAGTTTACACAGCAGACCTGCCATAAATTAGCGAGGAGGGGGTCTTCCCCCAAGGGGACACCACTGCCACATGTGGCCCCAAGCCCTGCTCGCTGGGCCGTGGCCCCTAGAGAGCCACCTTCTCTTGCTCCCTTTTGCTCTGGGCTCTAATTCCACAAGCCCAGGGGTCTGCAACCTGTGGCTCTCCAGATGTTCATGGACTACAACTCCCATCAGCCCCATGGCACAATTCCCATGGCCAATTGGCCATGCTGGCAGGGGCTGATGGGAATTGTAGTCCATGAACATCTGGAGAGCCACAGGTTGCAGACCCCTGCACAAGCCTGACCCCGCTGCCTTCCCGAGGGGTCATCTTTGCAGCCTGACTGCACGACTTTTATAGGTGGGATTCAGCCGGTTCGCACCACTTCGGCAGAACCGTTTGTTAAAATGGTGCTTGTAAACAACCAGTTGTTAAATTCTTTGAATCCCACCGCCTTGAGTCTCGACGAGAAAGGCAGACTACAAATAAATAACATAAAACGAAGAAGAGTATATTTTAATACCCTGTCAAGGAACCTCGGGGGGGGGGCTTCCCTTCACCCCCTCCTCACAACAGGTGGGGAGAAACATGACAGGCCCCCAAGGTCACCCAGCAGGCTACTTGTGGAGGGGCAGGGAGTTGAACCCGCTTCTCCGGATTAGAGTCCATCACTCTTAACCACCACCCCACACGACCACACTGTGCAAGGCTGCTCGTGCACACGAAGAGGTCGCACAGGGGCCGCAGCACAAAGGGGCCGGCATGCCTTGACGGCATCGGAAGGGCTCGGGTCTCACTCTCCCTTCCCACCTGGCACCACCTGCCTGCCCAAGTCTACCTGCTCCGTGCGGGAAGCCCCCTCTCCAGGAAGCCTTCACCTTGGCTGACTTCCCCACCCGTCAGTCTTCCCCTGGTCCACAACACGCTTGCAGTGCAGGCAGCCCCCTCCCTGACATTCATCTCTTCTTGCCTGAATTGGCCCCCCTCACCCCCCCCCCCCCCGCCCCAACAGCCAGGTCTCCATGCCGTGTGGAGACCCTTATTGGATCTTTCACAGGAAAGCGGGGCTTCATTTTGCAAGCACGGATAAGGAGCAGCGAGAGAACGGCTGGAGGGGCTGCCCCCCAGTGTTCCGCTGGGGCTCCCCATCCCTGACTCTCTTCTCCTGCACGCGCGCGCGCACACACACACACACACCTTCCAGTCCTGGCCTGGTCGAGGCTCCTGAGAAGCCACCCCATTCCGATTCAGTGGGCCCTGAGGGTGGGTCTTGGGTCAGGAACAATATTCAAATCTGGGCTTCCCTTTGGGAAGGAGAGCCACCAGCCCAATTCTTATGGAACCCCAAAAAATACCAGCATCTCTGGTCCCCCCCCCCCCCCCGCCCCCGCATTGCTCTCCGAACCGATCCCTGCGCCTTTGAGGTTTCGGCTCTGAGGCTGGCTGGCTTCTAAGCAGTGCAAGGATCAGGACCAAAACACACCTCTGCCACACCTT
This sequence comes from Sphaerodactylus townsendi, assembly GCF_021028975.2. NCBI lineage: Eukaryota > Metazoa > Chordata > Lepidosauria > Squamata > Sphaerodactylidae > Sphaerodactylus > Sphaerodactylus townsendi. The sequence goes on from NC_059441.1 coordinate 5,794,287, forward strand.
CTGTTGCGGTGGAGGCTCTGCAGAGAACTGGGGGCGCAGAGAACCCCCTGCCCCCCTCTGTGTCCATTGGCCCTGGTTCCGCTGCAGCGGCAACAGTCCCAAGTCCAGCAAGCAGGTCTTAGTGATTCAGCCCCCCGCCCCCCCAAAAACCCAGGAGAGTGGCCCGGACTTCCTCCCCACTGCCCAGCCAAGCAAGGTATGGCCTTCACCTCGTGTGAAGTCAGCAGGAGCCACTGCGGCCTGAGCCCTCGATGGGGCAGATGTGGGGCAGGAGGGACTGTGGGCAGTTGGGCTCCCTGAGTGTGGGGCCTGGGGCAGCTGCCCCTCTCGACCACCCTTGCTCAAATCCCGCCTGAAGAGGCTTTGCGCTAACCTAAAATCCCCTCCCCGGGCGGCAGCCCCTCCCCGGAGCCAGGCGCTTCTCCAGTGGACACAAGCCACCGCTCCAGTCCTCCATGGCGTTCCACGGCCCCAAATATTAAAGCAGAGAGGCCAGAGATCTGTGCTCAGCTAGAGGTGCCGTCGCTCTTTGCAGGCTCTGGCTTCCTTCTCTGCTTCCCCTCAGAGGGGCAAATCATTCAGATCAAACAAGCCACCCAACAGACTGGCAAGCAGATGGGCCTCATCTCTGGAGCTGCCAGGGGTACCCAGCACTGCCCCCCCACCCCGGACATCTTGGCAGCTCTCAGCAACTCCCTGACAGACAGACAGACAGACAGACAGACCCCTTCTGCCGTGCAGTGGCCTCCTCTGAATCCCCGGTTCTGTGTCTCTGGATTCTCCTTAGCTGAGCTCAAGCAGGATCCTTGCTCTTCATGCAGCATCTCCAGGAGGGAAGGGTCTCACACCCCACACAGGTACTGATGGGACCCCGGGCATCCTAAGAGCGCTCTGGGGCTGCACTGCCCCACAAAGCTTCTTGTGTTGGCAGGGAACCACCTTCAGTATCTTCACGTTCCCCCAGAACTTCTGCTGTAACACTTTAGGGCAGTGATGGCGAACCTTTTTGAGACGGAGTGCCCAAATTGCAACCCAAAACTCACTTATTTATTGCAAAGTGCCAACATGGCAATTTAACCTGAATACTGAGGTTTTAGTTTAGAAAAAACGGTTGGCTCCAAGGTGCGCGTTACTCGGGAGTAAGTTTGGTGAAGAAACCATGCATCGCCTCAAATGGGTGAATCACGACCCTAGGAGGGGTTACTCAGAAGCAAGCCCCATTGCCAGCAACCGAGCTTACTCCCAAGTAAAGGATCATGCTTTAGTTCTTCCCATGACATCAGTGGGGTTTAAAAGCACTTAACAGCTTACGCTGCTTCCCCAAAACTAGGTCTTAGGCTAATAATTTACCTGAAATAATTACACTATTATCTGCTCTAGCCTCCAGCATGTCCCATGTGCCTCTCTAGCACCTCCGCCTCCTCTGCGCCCCCTTTGGGAAGCAGCCACCCGGATCACAGGCACCAGGCCCACCAGCTGAGTCCTCCCTGCTCGCCGTGGTGCATGCATATCATGCGCAGCGGCCCAGCCCAGCCTAGATGTGTGTGAGTGTGGGAGGATGATTTTCCGGCCCCCACAACGAACTCTGTGTGTGCGTGCCCACAGAGAGGGCTCTGTGCCACCTCTGGCACCCGTGCCATAGGTTCGCCACCACTGCTTTAGGGAAACACCCCCCAAACCACATTTTCATGTTTAGCAGTTTGGTGGATTCATCTCTGTCTCCAACACTTCAGGAAGGCCCGCTTAATGCGAGAAAACACTGGCTGATTATATACTGCTGCTCTGCCCCACAGCGAGGGAGCATTTTCTTTGGGGCAGAGATTTCTGTACTGATGCACTTTGTGTTATGGTGCCACAGATCCCCAAAGCCCCATGGTTAGACAGAGCAGGGAGCCCCCAATGTTTCCCCTCACTTTGGAGTTTCCGCTCTTTCTGGCCTCCACCCCCATCATGACCACCCTGCACAAACTCCTCCCGGGCATTTCCACAGCCAGCTTTTGCAAAAAGCAGAAAAATACTAATTTAAAACAAAAATATTGATAGAGCTTTAAAAACAAAACCAACCATTGGGAGCGACCCAGAAGTGAGGGCCGGCAAGCTGGGGCGCCTCCTCACGTGTAAACAGAGACACGCGAGGAGACCTCACTGCGACTCCACCGGAGAATGAAGGGCCTCAAGAGAAATACTGCATGCAAGATGGGCCACTCTGTGGGGGGTTAAGCAAAGGGGCAAAATTTGTGCTCTTTGGGGAGTCCTGACCCTGCCTGACCCGAGCGAAAGAGCTGGCCACCTGCTCCTTCCTTGCCCTCACAGCCGCTGTCTCAATCCCCTTGAGAGGGTGACCAAGGTCTTGCTCCCCTCCCCAGGTGATCTAACTTTTCTCCAAAGGGCTTCAGACTTTGCCCCCGCCAAAGAAAGAGACCCTCACTCGAGCGGCCGTTCTGCTGCTCATGAGCCCTGGGCACTTTGCTCGTCCTCTTTTGCAAGATGACTTTTTTGAGTCCTTCCTCCTCCTGCTGAACCAGCGGCAGCCAGATCTTGCCGGCTTTCCCCGGATGGTTTCCCTGCACAGCTGACTACTGGAAGAAGGTCTGCCACAGCGGAGACACCTCGTTTCCTTGCACGCTGAATGTTCAGACAATAGGGACCCTACATCGAAAGATCAGCTCTCGCCAGCATGGACTACAATTGGCCATCAGCCCCTGGCAGGGGCTGATGGGAATTGTAGTCCATGACATCTGGAGTGCCAAAGGTTCACCACCACTGTCCTAGTGCAAGTTCTGAACATTCATCAACCTCCCTCCCACCCCGCCAAAAAAAAGTGTTTTAAAATATTTTTTGTTTTTTGTTAAAAAGCTCTTTACATTGTCTCAATGGTTGTAAGTGAGGGGGAAGCGCCACGTGATCCTGTATCTAGCTTGCTTGGCCCATTTGCTGAGGACGGCTGACAAGTCCTGAGGGGATCAAGGACGGGACTTCAGTGGTCCTCAGCTCTGGCCAAGGAACGGACCCAGAAGGCGCCCTTGGGAATTAGCAAGATCCCAGACGACAGCCCCTGCGTGGGAGAAGTGCCCTCCTCACGTCAGGTGGGGCCAGACGATGTTCAAAAAGCATCCGGGACTCTCCTGCAGGAAGCCCATAGCCCTCCCGTCCCCCTTTCCAAACTGGTTCAGTATTGAGATCTTGACTGGTGGTTCTGGGCACAGCTGCACGCCCTGCGACAAGACTCCATCCTCGTGCCGACCCTTCAGGCCCCCGGTCCTCCACTAGCCCAGTCTGCACCCAGGCGATGTGAACAGGAAAGCAACAGCGAGGCCCCAGGCAGGCCCAGCCCCTGTTCCCCACATCCTCCTGGCACTGCAGGGCATCAAGGAAATGCTGTGGAGTTTGGCTGCGATTAAGGAAACGAGTGGCCACGGGGTCTGGGCCAAGGGAAGGACAATAAGCAGATGCGTTCTCCCTCCACACTACAGAAGCGCCTGCCGACTTTTTTGCCACAGAGGCTGGGAGTGTGGCAAGCGTCACGCGGACAGAGAGGAGCAAGGCCAGGAGCCAGGGAAAGTGGGCAACTCTGGGGTAGGTGGCCAGGAGGGCCCCTAAAACACACACTGGAAACCAAACAACTTCCCGGGACAGGAGGACTCACCACTTGATGAAGTGCACTCGCTTGTTCCCTTGCAGGACCACGAATCCAAACGGAGTGAACGCCAGAAAGGCAGGATTTCCCGACACGTCCTGCAAGACAGGGGCAGCCTGGCATCAAGGCAGAGAAGCAGAGAAGCGCACTGGACCAGAGAGCCCCCCCTCCCCACATCTGCAGACAGCTGGAGGCCTGAAGCACAGAGGCAGAGGCAGCTGCGGCCAGTCCAGCCACTCCCTCCTCCCAGGAGAGCAACAACAGCTTCTGCCTGCAGTTTTAATCTTCAATAATGGATATTTGACGGATGCCATGCAGACATTTCCACTTTACTCCCTCTTCTTCCAATGTGTGATCCCAACACATCCCTGGGTGTGCAGCTTTGCCGCTGAGTTTTCATGGAGGCCTGTGAAGGTTTTCCCTTCTAAACCAGCTTTGAATCCACATGCTTATTGTGATGGAAGAGTACTGTAAAACTAGCAAAATCACACATGACTGTGAAAAGCATCTTTGCCTTTTGATCTCCTGAGGAATGGTAAACCATGCCGAGGTGCTGGGATAGAAACTTCAAAGGCCTAGCTAATTTCGTGGGTGGTTCGAACAGAGTTTTCCTGGGAAGGGGAAAACAAAGGTTTTGGAATTCCATCTTGAGACGTGGACAGAGAAGCATCTCTGGGCCATGGGTTCCCGGAAGGGGGACAAAGAACCAAAAGGGATATGACCACCTAAGCAATCCCTTAACCGCAATCATGGTGTATTTCTTTTATTTCTGTTTTTCAATAAAAATCGTTGAGACCTCAGCTGATTGGAGTTATTGGAGAAAAGAACCCAGGTTTTAATGAAACAAGCGTGGCTCTCCCAGGCTTGCTTTCGTGATACTTATGATGGCTTTTTTCCCCAGCAGCTGTCAAAGCTTTGCCTCAGCAGGTAAAGGGGATCGTCAAGAGAAACTATTGAGCCTGTCTTGAGAGGCAGAAGGAAAGGAGGAGGTTTTAAATGGACCGCAGGTCTGAGAAGCCTCAAACCAGCTCTGACGGCACATTCTGAACTGGGAGCTGCAGTTTCCGCTTAAAAATCCCTCACAAGTGGAGAAAAAGGAGCATATTATACACATATGTGGGTAGAATGCAAAGTGGTGAAAAAGTTTTGGGAGAATATTTTGAAATATGTAGAACAGTTAGTAAAAGTAAAAATTGATGTAAATAATGATTTACTAATTGTGGGGATAATAGATGATATAAGAGTGAACAGAAGTTTGGAACCAATTTATAAAATAATGATCAGAGCAGCACGCGCAGTGTTAGCGTTGGGCTGGAAAGATAACAAAAATGGACAGTTTCAAACTGGTTGGAATATATCTGGGAACAAATACAGTTAGAGATCTTTGAGAGACTGTCAAAAATACATTATGGCAAGAAAAAATAGAAGATATCATGAAACTATGGACATTGTATGAGAAATGGATGGAAGAAGCCGGATTTAACGAAGAACCATGGAATAAGAGAATAAGAAGAATGAACCTCCTACTGCTTGCATGAAACAACCAATTGAAGAGAGGGGGGGAGGGGGGAGAAAAAGGAAAAAATGTATAGATAGAACAAAGTTATTAAATGTAACAAATGTACAAATATTCTATACAATAAAAATTATTTTTAAAAAATCCCTCACAAGTCAGGGCTGACAAAAGGAGGCTCAAGGGGGAAACCCTGGAACACAATAAGGACTCTGTGCTCTGTTACAAGAGAGAGAATAAACCACGGCCATTCCAGACTTTTAAAAAAACCCATGATCTGACAGGGAAACGTGAACATGCCAGAGTGGGTGTGGCGAGATGGCTAAGAGAGGTGGGCTTTAATCTGAAGAATTTGGGTTTGACTCCCCACCCCTCCACGGGAAGCCTGCTGGGTGGCCTTGGGCAAGTCACAGTTCTCTTGGAACTCTCACAGGCTCACCTACCTCACAAGGTGTTTGTTGTGGGGAGTGGAAATAAATTTGTCAGTCGCTTTGGGACTCCTTCCAGAGAGAAAGGCAAGGTGTAAATCCAAACTCTTCTTCTTCCCCCGCTCTGTGTGGCTTCTGGCCAGAAATGGGCCCTGCTTCATCAACAAGCCACTTAGGTGACAAGCAGCGGTGGGATTCAGCCAGTTCGCACCACTTCGGCAGAACCGGTTGTTGAAATGGTGCTTGAAAACAACCGGTTGTTAAATTACTTGAATCCCACCCCTGGTGACAAGCCTTTGCCTCATCCTCCGCCAACGGTCAGCAGCATCAGCCAGTGCCCAGAAACCACCACCACCACCACCACCTCCTCCTCCTCCTCCTCCGCTGCTGGTGGCAGCCCCTGCTGGGCACAATCCTGAGCAGTGGAGGCCTCAGCCGGCAAGAAGCATCCTAAACAGAGCGCTCCCTTGAGAGCAGCAGCTGAGGGGGGCAGCTCCCGGATCCACTATCTCTGCTGGCCGATGCCTGGAAATCCTATTCAGAAGCCGATTTCATGAAGGGTGCCCGTCCAGTACGTTGAAGCAGCCCTCTGAGAATCATCAGTTACAGACAGTGGTGGGATTCAGCCGGTTCGCACCACTTTGGCAGAACCGGTTGTTAAAATGGTGCTTGTAAGCAACCAGTTGTTAAATTATTTGAATCCCGCCACTGCCTGTAACCCACTTTGAGTCTCGATGAGAAAGGCAGACTACAAATAAATAACATAAAACGAAGAAGAGTATATTTTTAATACCCTGTTTTTCTCTATCAAGGAACCTCGGGGGGGGGGGGGGCGGCTTCCCTTCACCCCCTCCCCACAACAGGCACCTTGCGAGGTGGTTGAGAAACATGACAGGCCCCCAAGGTCACCCAGCAGGCTTCTTGTGGAGGGGCAGGGAGTTGAACCCGCTTCTCCGGATTAGAGTCCATCACTCTTAACCAGTTGTTAAATTATTTGAATCCCACCACTGGTTATAGCTCTACAGCTGAAATCCAGGACCCCAGCAGATAACTGGGCCAAAAGCCCAACGGGCCCAGCAGCTCCACCTTCAGCCAGAGATGGCCGTCCCAGGTCAGCGGACGGAGTTGGTCAGAGTGAGAAAATGCAACCAGCAACACCCTGATTGATAGATCTGACTTGTCCCACTGCGGGGGGAAGCCAGGAGAAGCAGCGCCTGCAGCAGAGAGAGGCACGATCCCAGCTGGAAACAGACTGGGACACGCAGAGAGACTCTTCAGCCGGCCCAGCTGACAGCAGACCTGAGAAACAGGCGCCAGGCTGGACTTGGAACCGGCTCACAGAAGGCGCTTAGCAGAGTCCTGAGCCAACCGTCAACTCCTCACCTGGAGGACCTCTGTCCCAGCCAGCAGCCGGTTCAGTCACCTGCCGGCGTTCTCAGCCAGGAAGCCCTAAGCCAGAAAGTTTGCAGCCGCAGAAACACAAGAAAGACCAAAGACCCCGCATGGCTTCAGCCCAGGTGCCTACCTTGCACGGGTGCGGGTCAACTCCATACGTCTCCAAGGTCTGGGCTTTCCTTAAGAAGTTTAACTCTGAGACAGCCGGGGTCTGACCACTGAAAGAAAAGGGGGACAAACACAGTCACCATGACGGAAGACAGCCCTGGCCGTCTGCAGTGACCTCTTGATAGTGTGAAGGAGGAGGGACACGGGCCCAGAGCATACAGAACCATGGCCAGTTCCCATCACAGAGAAACCATATCTGTTGGATTTCTGCCTATCCTGCAATACAACAGTACAGATACGGAGCCTGTTTCCAAAACAAATCTGGCAACGAATCCTAGGCAGTCCACAGCTGTTTGGATTCCAGCCCCTTTCCTGGCTGGCTGGCTGGGTTCCTCTTCTCAGGAATTTCCACGGCAGGGCTCACAGTGGACCGAAGAGGCAGGCGAAATGTGACCTCACCTGAGTTCTGTTTTGTGGATCTCTGCAATTTTCTTTTCCAGCTTTTCCGAATGTTTGGGGAAAAACTGGAACTTGGAGCTGTAGCCTTCCGGGTGCTTCCCAGGGTCATAGTCACCAACCTCCGCTGAAGGGAAGAAGACAGGCAGAAAGAGCAGTCAGCACTTCACAGGGTGGTGGTGGGGATATTTATTTATTCTGAACATTCACAGGCTGCCTCTCTTGAGGCCTGTTTGAGGTGCTCCCGGCCCTTCGCCCGTCATGGTCCAGAGAGCCCCACGCTGTCTGCTCAGTTGGGGGGGGGGGTGGCCTTTCCCACTCCTATAATCTAATGCCAGCCATAGATGGCAGCTCAGCCTGCCAGTCAACTTCAGTTTTTCTAATTCTGGTCCCCAAATCAGAAAATTGTACAACTGTCATCTTTAGCTATGAGTCCCTGTGTAGACTGGAGGTGCTTTGCCCAAACGGACAGATGGTAGAATGAAGAAGAGTTTGGATTTATATCCCCCCTTTCTCCCCTGTAAGGAGACTCAAGGGGGCTTACAAACTCCTTTTCCTTCCCCCCTCCCACAACAAACACCCTGTGAGGTAGGTGGGGCAGAGAGCTCCGAAGAACTGTGACTAGCCCAAGGTCACCCAGCTGGCAACTCAAGTGGCAGAGCTGGGAATCAAACCCGGTTCCTCCAGTTTAGAGTACACCTGCTCTTAACCACTCCGCCACTGCTGCTCCTGAAAGGAGGAGTCCAGCACAGCCCAGAGGACGCCCTCCATTCGAGATCCTGCTCAAGATTTATTTATTTATTTATAATTAATTAATTTTATATACCGCCCCTCCCCCGAAGGGCTCTGGGCAGTGAACAACATAATAAAACAACAGTTACATTAAAACCCCTTAAAACAATAAATTAACAAGATGCCCAGGCAACCTTGAGCACAGGAGCCCTGCTTTCTGTCATGACAACACAATGCAGGGTTTGCAGAAGCCCCAACAAGAGCAGGTTTTTCACCTGGCCCAGAGACGCTACCTTGGAGGATATGGCCCGCTAACAGGGCCGCATCGGAGGTCTTGCACAGAAGGCGGCCATGATAGAGGTCCCTTTTGATCTGCAAGAAGACAAGATACCTGAAGAGAGAACCACATCAAGGAGGGGGGTTAGTGCCTCAAAGGACATCCAGACCAGACATGCAGATTCATCAGGGAACAGGAGCTTCCTGTCTTGTCCCTTTTCCACACCCCCTTCACTGGCAGGATTGGGGAGAGGGCCCGGCTTTCCCCATGGGAGGGCTTCCTCTTGGCTAGCCATCAGTTTGAGCTGCACTGCGTACCTGTATGCAGGGTCTGGGACAAAGAATGCCCATCCCCTGGCCAGGAGAGTCCCTGGAGGAGGAGCAGCAAGACCACTCCCCCCAGGAGTCCTTCCCAGAGCAGCATTTAACTGGTTCCACGGGAAGAACTGACCAGTTAGCTCCTCAGAAGCAAAGTATCCATGGAGCTTCCTTTGGGCTCCAGCTTTGGCTCTGCCGGCCGTTCACTCGGAACGTCCATCTGGCTACCGAAAGAACTTGGGATGCTTTTTCTGGAAGCGGAAATCTTGTGACTGCAGCAGGCAGAAGCCACCATTGTCATCAAATCCCCTCCACCCAGCCTCTGTGAAGCAGCAGGCAGAGCCAGGCCTGGCCCCCCCGTGCACCTCTCGTCCCTTTCCCACAACCGGCTACCTCAGAAATTTAAACAGCAGTTTCACACAGCACTATATTTCTGACCAAGATCTAGGAAATGCCAGCTCCCGTGAGCAAGGTCTTGCTGTGCATTAACTTGGAAGCAAGTCCGGGTTGGCAAAGACTCTGCTCTAGCCTCCCACGCCCCCGGGTCCGCAACCTGTGGCTCTCCAGATGTTCATGGACTACCAGTCAGCGCATGGCCATAATTTGGTATCTGTCCCAGAATCCCAAGCAGAGTCTTGCAAGCAGTCCAGTAAAATATGGGCTAGCCCAGGGGTCTGCAACCAATTGGCCATGCTGGCAGGGGCTGATGGGAATTGTAGTCCATGAACATCTGGAGAGCCACAGATTGCAGACCCCTGTTAGAACATATGGGCCGGCAGTGACATCCTCGGGATTCCCTTTGAGAAGCAAGCGAAAAAAACACCATCGGTTCTAGACAAAACGGTGAGTATGCAAAACCGCCAGACTCCCACTGATCATTTCATGGGTCAGCGGTAAGATTTATCACTGGGAGAAAACTTTTATTTTATTTTATTAGAGATTAGTATCATGTTTGTACAATAAAGATAAGATTTACAATTGTCTCACTAAATTTCTTACCAAAAAAATTGCCAGAACTTTACATTCACAAAGTCTAATTGTACATATCTAAAGCGTTTCTTCAATTACATAATATCATCCTTTATAAGAAGAGTAGAAAACCCGTCAAATTTGTGAGACATAAAAAAGTTTTTGTATATATGAAACTATAAGAGGGAAATTAAGCATATATAGGTAGAGGAGAAGAAAAGGAGGAAAGCATGAGCTAGCAAAGAAGATCAGAAAATAATAGAAAAGAAAAGAAAATATCAATCAAGGAGAAAGGAAATGGAAGAGAAGAAAGGAGAAAAAAGAGAAAACTTTTCCATAAAGTGTCAGGCCTGCTTCACGCTAAACCAGTGGAATTCCTCTTTCTAATTTAAGCCATTTTCAAAAGCAGGAAAAGTTGAGAAATGATGCCAAGAATAAACTTATGGACAAGGGGACTAAAATTAGATTTGCCTTCACCTGAGCCCTCGAGGAACATAAACTGCTGGTACACAAGGCATGAGAAAAGCATTGACAGAGCTAAGCCGAGTGGTAGAGATTCCATGCAAAAACATGCCAGCCGAATCTTCTGGTCAGAGATCCAAGGTCTGCTCGGATCCAGACCCTGCCACAGCTCCATCCCTTCCTTCTCATCACCAACATGCAGCCGACTCTCTGCTCCATCTCGTGCTGAATCCAGTTGATCCCAGAGAGGCTGCAGAAACCCTGGACCGGTGCCTGGAGGCAGGGTTGGGGTGGATGCAGATGAATAATTGGAAGCTGAATTCCACAAAGATGATAGGGCGGCTGATCTTTGGGGTTCAGGTTCATTTTCTTCCCCTGCAGGAGTGTTTCTAGTGGCAGTCAGTTGAATTTAGCAAGTAAACAACCATTAAGCCTCCTGAATTAAAGTGGGTTTACACTCCTCAGTGATCAAAGTCAATTTGATGCTAAGGGTACCTTTAATTATATCTCAACTAAATATGTGGCAAGGTAGACTTCCAGAGTTACACCATTCTCAGTCCACTGAATTAGCTGTTCAGCTGAACAGCATTTTCCTGCATTTGATCTTTTCACTAACGTTGAGATGTTCCTGCATGGCTGCACGAGGCCTCAACCCACCACCGGTTCATATGTTAGGATAACTCCCGATGGGAACAGGCAGCCCAGAGCGCCAGTTAAGACAGATCTGCCTCAAACACTTAAATGCTTGCGCTGGGATAGTTAAGTGCTGCACGGCTGTTAATGGACGACTGTCTTTGGAGCCTGTTGTGAAGGAAATCCAACTGCTATTGTTAAACGCTGTTGCCAGGCTTCGGGAACCAAAACCAAACCCTGATCAACAGGAGGAAACCAAAGAAAAGGGCCTCATTCCGCAGCATCCAAAAGGTTTGTCACAGATCGTAGGGCAGCAACGAAGGCTGCCGCTAGCAAAGTAAAAACAGGCTCCTGTGTCAAGTTCTGTAAAACTGAAAAGACGAAAAAACGAAACGTGTTTCTCTCAGACAAAAATGATGGGGCGAATTGATAACATTATTAAGCAGTGAAGAATTTGGCGATTCTTTACCCCTTGGAGCACAGGTGTCAAACTCGTGGCCCTCCAGATGTTATGGACTATAGTTCCCATCATCCCCTGCCAGCATGCTGGCAGGGGATGATGGGAACTGTAGTCCATAACATCTGGAGGGCAGCGAGTTTGACACCTATGCTTGGAGGATGAACCAACTGCATTCAGATAGTTAAAACTGCAGTTGGGGGCGGGGGGGGGGGGGCCTCCAGCAGGGTGGGAACGCTGTTTGGAGGTTCTACAGAAGTCAGCAAGTACTACCCAGTTTGAAGGGCAGAGACCAGTGTTGTATGCCTGCGGGCAAAGCTAGTGGTGCTCCTCTTTAATTATCGGGCAAAACTCCTTTTCATTCTGGAAAGCAGACTTCCAAAATTATGCCTCTCAGAACAGATGCACCTTTCTTTATTACATCAAGCAACTTGCTATCAAAGTCAAGTCATGGATTTCCCCAGAATCACTTTCTATGCTGAAGGCAGGTTGGGTTAATTCAGAGCGTCTACTGAGAGTTTGTGATGTGTATACATACAGCACAGTGAAGCTCCAGTGAGTGGCTACACAACCGACTTACAAAACAGTTTCAGGTCAGGAAAACAGTGCAAGGGAGCAGGCGTGAAAAGCCGCCCACAGTCCTGATCGGAACACAGCCCCGCAAGCCTGATATGGGCATGCTTTTAAACATTGCAGCTCCGCTCTCAGAGTTCCCTGACTTGGCCCTAAACATCCACCTTCCTTTGCAGACTGGTGTGAATCTCATTGATTTGTTTTAACACGTATACCCAATTTCCCACCATCAAATGGCTTAAGGTGGCTTAAAAGTACAGGGATCAACCACACTTATTTATTTAAACGTTATATATACCCAAACCCAAAAGGACAGTAGGCTAGCCAAGGCCGTCTCTGCCACACACGCACGCCTTTTTGGAAGAGTCAGTCCTTCTGGCCAGTGGGTACCCAGGACGTGTTCTTTAAGCCCCCAGGTATCCTTCCTTCAAGTTCCCCACATCTTTCTCTCTTTGAAGATTAAGAGAAGTTGTCCCAGGTACACTTCAAGCAACCTTTGCACAGACTGTGTGACACAGAGAGAGCTGAAGCAAAATCATTCTTTTGTGGTTTTTGAGCGTCAAGTCAGAGTTGTTGCTTGCTTGTTCATCGACGTTTGGTAGCAGAGAAGATAAATCCAGCACAAAAATTATTTTGGCTTCTTTCCCTGGTGGCCAGTGGGACTTCGGGGGTTCCTCAGCTGCTAATCTTCTGAGCAGAAGTTCTGGGATGTTCTCCAACAGCCACTTCTGCATAAACGACTTGGCACGGAGGAGTTCGGATTCTTCTGGACAAGCCCGTGAAGTGGAGGTTGTTTCTCTTCAATAGTTTTTTCCCCAAACCCATGTTTTTCTCAGGTTTACTTCTCCTTAGCAAACCTTAGTTTTCAGGCCTCTCCATTTTGTCAATTTTTTCCCCAGAAGTCGCAAACTGTGACTTGCTTCACCCCACCTGTCCCCCTGAGCTCTGACTATGTTTTGCTCAGGTTGTTCCTCTGTGGCAAGAAAACTGGACATTTGGGGCTGACTGTCATTCTTGGGATTTATCACTTTGTTCCCCATGACGAGGGGTCGGGAACCTTTTCCCCTCAAAGAGCCATTTGGCTCACCCCCCCGCTCACCCCCCCCCCCACCCACTCACTCCCCCACCCACTTGCTTGCTCGCCCCCCCGCCTGCTCACCCCCCGCACCTGCAGGGCAGGTGAGGATGGGGCTGGCGGCACCGCAACCAGCGGGGTGGGCAGGAGGCAAAGCCTGTGGCGCGGGACGGATGCGCCCGCCCTGCTGCCGGCAGGGCGGGCGAGGATGGGGCCAGTGGCTTGGCTCATGGAGCCGCAGAACAGCGGCAGAAGAGCCGCATGCGGCTCGTGAGCCGCGGGTTCCCGACCCCTGCCCATGATCTTCTAATGACCAGATGTGACATCAGGACAGCCTGATGGTGAAGTCAGTTTCACCTGTGAAGGTGAGGAGACATCACTCTTCTCCCAAACTCAGCCTTAATAGCTCCGTGATGGGCAGAAATGCAACAGATGCAGCACTCCTCACCTGGAGGGGAAAGCTGCGCCTGTGGAGCTGTGAATCGCTACCTGGCCCCTCCCCCAGAGCAACGATGCCAGAAGTCAGCAAACAAAACTCCCACAGAGCAAGGAAGCCTGCCATCACGGAATTGTCCTTTTGTGGCCAGCTCAGCGGTGGAGGAGGAAGAGCCATTCCTACCTGGTGATTTCCTCCTTCAGAGCAGCAGGATCTGTGGGGTAGAACTTCACCCGGAAGCACATGGTGAACGGAGGCTGCGCTGCAGGAGAGAACCACAGCATGCCGTCAGCCAGGGAGCAAAGAGACACAAGGAGCTGATCCAGAAGGCAATTCCCAGGAAGATCCAGGTGACAATCACACACCTGGCAGTTTTAGAACCCAACCCCCCCCCCCCCCCCCCCCACACACACACAACTCAAATTGCACTTCGCAAATCAAGACTTTGAAACATGCACAGAAATAGGTGGACAATCATGCGGGCCATTTCACCCCTCCCCCAGATGCTAAGCAGTGTTTTCAAGGGGGTGTTTTGTGTCGGGGTGAGCAACTCCACACACCTGGACATTGGGTGTGCTACATCATTCTATGATAGTCAAGATGTAGAGGTTAATTTGGAGAACTGGGTTCAAATCCCCACCCCTCCACGGGAAGCCTGCTGGGTGATCTTGGGTAAGTCGCAGTTCTCTCAGAACTCTCCCAGCCCACGCACAGGCAGGCAGGCAAAGACAAAACACCTCCCAACATCTCTTGCCTTGGAAACCCTCTGGGATTGCCGTAAGTCGGTTGGGATGGCGCTTTTTCACCATCGCCACCACATCCCTCTAAGTGTCATGACCCTCTTAACGTTTTAGCCGGGGTCCTGCCATATTTCTTTCTACAGAGAGCTTAATGCTGAAGCAGCTGTGAGAATTGTTTTGCTTTCCACTTCTCCCTGCACCAGTCTGCCCCTACCCAGTTCTGCAGCCTAAGGGCAGGAGGGTTTTGGGACTGAGTGTCTTCATCCCAGTCCTCGTCATCTGAGGAATGTGTGTGCATGTGAGTGTGTGAGACTACTCTCCTGCCACAGGCAAGGTCAGGGGGAGGGGACTGTGGTCCTGATGTATGTACACTGGGAGACATAAAGCTTCGCCTGTTCTAATGTACTCAGTTCTGACAATAGAAGTCAACAGCTTTTCTGTGCTCGCAATCAGTAAGTAAGAATTCTGCCTTCAAAGTACTGATTCATTTATTATACAAGTTTTGGAGCTGTAACACTAAGTCTGTGTACGTGTTATCTCTTTGTTTGGGTGTGTCTCTCTCTCTTTCAGAGGTGAAGATACAAGGGGGCCAGGGGGTGCGTGTTGTACTGGGTGCGTGCCTGGGAGACCCCCGCAAAATTCAGGCTTGTGTTTTTTGTATTTTTTAGTGTTTTTTCAGCTATTGGACTGCAGGGGCGCAGTTTTTAGGCTAGCAGCACCAAAATCTCAGGGGATCTTTAGGAGACTCTCCTGATGATACCAACCAGGTTTGGTGAGGTTTGGTTCAGGGGGGCCAAAGTTATGGACTCCCAAAAGGGGTGCCCCAATGGGAGTTAATAGGAGATGGAGGCTACACCTTTGAGGGTCCATAACTTTGGACCCTCTGAACCAAACTTTACCAAACCTGGGTGGTATTATCAAGAGAGTCTCCCAAAGATACACTGAAATTCTGGTGCTGCTAGCCTAAAATCTGCACCCCCTGCAGGCCAAAAACTAAAAAAAACTAAAAAATAAAAAAACACAAACAAACATGGTTTTGCACCGGGCTCCATTTCCCCTAGCTACGCCTCTGCTCTCTTTGTCATACCGTCATACCCTTTTTCATACCTCTGTCTCTCTGTCTATGTTTCTTGTTCTTCCCCATTCTTTGCCTGGCTCTCCATGGAGTCTACAAGTCTCTATAAGTCTGCCCTGTAGAAACCGTGCCCTCTGGCTCCTCTGGTGCATTTGGTGGCCACTCGGTGCCCAGCTTCCCTAACCCTCTCCCTCTGCAAGGTGCCTTCTTTCTTGGTCCTCCTTCACTCCATTCACAGTCCTTCCTTTTCTGCACGTTCATTTGCCACCTTCCATAGTCCTTCCTCCTCCCCTCCCCCGGCCCAGGTGATGGGAGGATAGAAAGGTGGCACTGGGAGGAAAGAGGTGACAGGAGCCTGGATTTGCAGCTGGGGTCTGGTTATCTTCATGGGAAGGAGGGGTGTTGTCCTTGAAACTACTGCCACTTGGCAACAGCTCTGATACCAGTGGAGGAGAGAAAGCCCCCCCTGCCCCCCACAAACAAGGGATGGGAAAGTAAACACAGGATGGACCCAGCCTCCATCTCAATTGGAGATACCCAAATACCTTCACAACCACCACCCCCAAACCCACAGCACGGCTCTGGCTTCAGGTGGACTCCCCCCCCACCCCAAAAGCTTCAGTCCTTCCCGCCCTGTGGATGAGATCCAAGGCTGCCCCATCCCCACTGATGCCGGCTGACTAAATATCAGTAACCTCTGGGGGTTACAAGATGACTAAAATCTTCCATTTCTCCCAGTTCATTTAACTGAAACGTTATTTCAAAATATGGGCAGGGGAATGGGGAAACTTTAACAGCCACCCCCCCTCCCCCAAATGTAAGCTCCAATTGACTGAATGTGTGGGTTCTCCCTGCAAAAGAAAGAAAACCAGCCATGTTGTGGGGGGCCCCACTGTCCTCTCTCCCTCTAAATAAGCTGAGCTGGGAGGGGGGCGGGGATCCCTGATACAGAGAGAGAACAGATACGCCAGCGTTTGGGCACTACTTACATCGCAGCTGCTTCACCACAGACTTTGTGAACTCCAACCAGTGCTGGAAGAAAGAGAGAACAAAGGAAGAACAGAAGGGGGGTGGTTTCCAAAGGGAGGGAGCAGAAGGCTGCTGCCTTGGACAAGGGACCTCTCTGGCCCACCTCACAAGGACTGCCTGGAAGCAACCCCGGCAGGCGCCTGCAATGAATCATCCCAAGTGGCAGCCCCTTAACTCCTCTGGGAGCAGAACCCAGTGAGCACCTGCCCCCCCCCCCCCCCGGGCCCCCTCACCCTCCCAGCTGACAGGCTCCTGATTGATGCCCTCTGGATCCAGTGCCAATCACCCTCAGTGCCAATCAGTGGACGGGGGACGGGACAGGCAGCACCATCACCAATGGTTCCCCGTGGCTGCAGTCCTTCCACGAGGGGGGTGACTTCCTGGCCTCATTGGCCAGCTGGAAACCTCCCCTCCCCTCTCTTGCTCCCAAGCCCCCCCACCCACAAAAGCACCCCTGGGTGGGTCCCCTCCACAGCCACCCGCCCGTCCCCGTCCCCCAGGTTCAGAGCAAGCAAGAACCTCTCCCCTCCTGCTGCTCCTGTGAGCAAAATGCAGCTCCCCCCAGGTGCCTTCTACTTTCAGGAGCCAGTTCACTGTGGACCAGCTCCGGCCTCTTTGGGCTCCAGAACGGCAGGCTGGACCCAGGCTCCTGGCAACGGCCCGCCCGGCAACTCACCCTCTGCTTGTCCGGGTCGACAAAGCGGATCCCAAAGTAGTCTTTCTCCAGGAGGTTTAAATGGTGGCAAAGAAGGTCGAAGAGATACTGGCCTTTGGCATCTCTCTGCAAAACAAGGAAACATCATTGGCCTGGGCAAGAGGCCAGGAAGTCGCCCCCCTCGTGGAAGGACTGCAGCCACGAGGAGCCATTGGTGAAGGTGCTGCCTGCCCCCCACCCCGTCCACTGATGCACCCACTGCCCTTTGCACCCAAAGCAACCTCTGGGCCAAGGAAGGGCTCGCCTGCTCCGAACGCACAGCCCACCCCGCACTGGCTTCTTCCAGAGCCCCGGTCCTAAGGCCTGAGTTCCAGGGGCCAGCAGCAAACTGGCCTGCGTGGGATGAGAGCAGCGAGTGGCCCATTTAGTGAGAGAAAAGGGGGCCTTCCAGCCGTAGAAGATCTCCCCCAGAAATGAGCCTGGCTGGGCAGAGGAGACAGCCGCTCGACTCCCCTGAGCCCAGAGTGCGGACGGACGGACGGACGGACGCACACACACACCCTGCCGCCCCAACCCCCTGGCTGTCCTGGGCAGAGGCAAGCTGGTCTGCTGCCACGGCACACGGGCCAAGCCATGCTAGGCTGCACCAGGACCCCAGAGGGGGCGTCCGCGTCAAGCACCACTGAATCCTGCTGCAGGACGCATTCAGCTGTCCCAGGCAAGCCCCCGGAAGGTCCCCTGGCCGCCCACCTGCCCAGGAAGAGGCCGGGTCCTGGCTTGCCATCAGAACCAGCAGGATGAGCTCCGCCTCAGTTTTCCCTGCTGCTCAGACAGGGCTGGTGCCAACCTCCTCTGCTGGCCTGCCCCGTGCAGCAAGGGACGGCAAACCAAGGCGGCTCCTTTTCTGTTGGCATTCAGGTGCTGTCCAAAATCTGGACAGGCTGGTGGTGCTCATAAACACACAGCCAGCCAGCCTGTGCCACACACCCAGCAGGGAAGAGGCACCCGACCCACACCTGGGCAAAGGTTTTGGGCGAGACCGCAGAGCAAGTTATCGGGAAGAAAATGCCCAGCCATGCCCAGCTGCCGGCCGCAGTCTTCTCCTGCCCTGCCCTAGAGGAGCTCCGGGTGGCGGTTGTGGCGGTCTCCTCCTTACAACCAGTCTGTGAGGAAGGTTCTGCTGGGTGGGAGGCCCCAGGTCACCCCGGTCTCTTTGGTCTCACTCTAACCACTGCACCCTCTAGCCTACACTCTCCAAGCAGCCTTACGACTACCCACGTTCTTCGACTCTTTGGGGGGAGACCCGGCTACTTTGAATCTTACCTCTGCCTCTCAAAAGGAAAAGACTTTGGAATTATACCCCGTTTGCTTCTGTTCTTTTGCTGGCAGCCGGCTTTGTTTATCAAGCCCCCCCCCCCCGCCCCCCCAATGACTCTGTTTACAGGTTCTTTCACAGAGAACTGACCGATGGGGCAGTTTGAGAGGCTTCATTAGAACAAGAGCCTTCTTTTCTTTCCTGACACCCAATACAGAGACTTCGGGCCGCCCAATCAATCAAAGATTAAGCTGTGAATCACCACCTTGTTGGCGCTTCGTGGAAGAGCAGCCCTCCTCTGCGGGCATCGGGCTCATGTGCCGCCCTCCCATTCATCTGCAGGACAGCCTCGCTATGGACATTCAGCCTCACGTTCTGCCAGCCGGGGGGGGGGGGGCAGGGGGTGCGTGTGCATGCGGGGATCCTAGGGCAAAATAAAACCCTTGCAATACCCTGAGACAAAGCTTAGGGCCGTGGTGGCGAACCTATGGCACTCCAGATGTTCATGGACTACAATTCCCAATTGGCCATGCTGGCAGGGGCGGATGGGAATTGTAGTGCATGAACATCTGGAGTGCCATAGGTTTGCCACCACGGGCTTAGGCCTTAACCAGTCAGCAAGATGGAGCTTTTTTTTTTTTTTGTAGGGGGACAGGAATAAGGCCATTCTCACTGCCTGATCCCCTAATTCCAGGTGAGAATAAAGAGGCCTCAGGAAGGGAAAATACAGGAGGTTTATTTTCTGTAAAGAGACCAGAGCTCATGCTCTCAAGGTGTCCCAAGAATCCAGACAGTTTACGCAATTAGAGAAAGTCTGACATCACAGCAGAGACCAGAACATTTGCATAAAACCAACACCCATTAATTAAAATAAGCCCAACCGATTAACAAATATCTTACTACAGGCACCACCTTCCCCCTTTGGGATGCGGCAGCTGAGCCACCGTAACTAAAACAAGGGAAGCCAGGGAGAGAAAACGAATTTGTCTTTCAAGGCGATGCCCCCGGAAACAACGTTAGACATCTTACAAGGACAAGGTCACGTTTAGCTGAGAGTGAACTCAACCGGGTCAATCATCTCTCCGTATTTTAATACGATTTCTGCCATCCCACTCCTAAGAAGTTCGAGGAAAAAAATCTTCTCAAAACGAGAAGCTTTCTCAGTCCCCGCCACTCCCCTCATGAAATGGAAGGCGAGATTCTGTCAGAGTTCAGCCTGGTGACATTTGACAGTAGCTCCACATGCAAACAGCAGGAACTGACCATCAAAGAGCCCCTTGCCAACCGGACCCAAATCAGAGGTGGGATCCAGTAGGTTCTCACCCGTTCCCGAGAGTGGGTTGCTCATTATTTGTGTGTGCCGAGGGGGGGTTACTAATTGGGTCTGCTTTTCCGTTAGAAATTCCATTAGGTCCAAAAATCATCCTGTTGTTTCCTACGTGGCTGGTTAGCGAAGGTAGAAAACGGGAGAATTCTCCCTGTTGGGCTGTTTTAAAAACATGTTTTAGAAATATGGTAAAGTTCCTTGTTTAAGGAAAGTCTCCTTCTTTTGATTTCTAGAAACAAAACTAAGTATTTGAAAGTATTAAGTATTTGACAGGCAGTCAATGAGAGGAGAAGTAGTTGTTTCTGTTGGCAGTAAACGATAGGACTTGCTATAATGAGTTTAAATTATGGACAGAAAGATACCAGCTGGAAATTAGGAACTTTTTTTTACAGTAAGAGTTTTTTACAGTAACAGAGAAATTATTAATGCCCCGCCCCCAGAATGCCCGGCCACGCCCCCGTTGTGCCCCACCCAGCCCCATGGGCGCTACGCCACTGTTTGAATCCCACCACCATGGGAGCCTGTTACTAAAAATTTTGGATCCCACCACTGATTCCAATCCCTCTCTGCTTACAGCCGAGCACAGATACAAACCCTGCTCAGGGAGCCTGAACTCATCCCCGCACTGCTGCCACTTCTAATTACAGTTTTCCCTTCCGCCACCCCAGGAAGCCACTGGAAGGGGGGCCTTTCCGATCAAAACAAACACCAGTAGCTCCTCCCCACTCTCCCCCTCAATTCTTGGTCCTCCAGAGAGCTTCACGGGGACGCAGGCATCTGGCGCTCTCACCCCCACCTTCCAGAGAGGAAGAAAATACAACAGAGCAAGTTGAACCGCATCCTGCCAGCCAGACAAGTAGGGATCCAGTGCTGCAAACAAAATGACGCTCAGCCCAAAATTCCTCTTCCTTTGATCTCCTTAACTGGAATTAAACATCTTCTGATCGCGAGGAATATGGAGTTTAGGGAGCTGTCATGACTGCATATGTACAAATCATAAAAGCCTTTCAAATCACCAGTTTAAGAACTCTGGGTGGGTTTTAAAAAAACCAACGTCTAAAATAGATTTCTCTCTGCCTGAAATCATTTGGTTGTCCTCTTCAGACAGCTCAAGTCCTTTGCCCCGTGGACCCCCTCCGGCACACCTGCGGCTTCCCAGCCGCCAAAGGGTGCAGGCGGCCACCTTCATCATGCCACAAACCTCCTGACCCAGACACACAACAAGCTCTCTGCAAGCAGCACCACTGGCGGGCCGGCCGGCCACCCTGCAAGGAGGGGCCCCTGCTCAGCTGCAGAACCAACCGTGTGGAAACCAATTCCTCCGAGCTGAGTCCTTCTTCACTCTTAAAAGAGTCCCCCAAATCCCAGCTAGCAAAGGCCTGACGGTTATAAAACATCTTCAACTGTTTGCAGTTGGGTGCTGTGTGGTTTCCGGGCTGTCTGGCCGTGTTCTAGCAGCATTCTCTCCTGACGTTTCGCCTGCATCTGTGGCTGGCATCTACGGAGGATCTGATGTTGGGAAGTTCCACGCAAACATAGGATGACTATAGACAAAGGAAACAAAGGCCAGGATACTTCTATTCAGATGCTCCCACCTATTGACCTGGCTGTCTTCTTTGTTACTCACAGACAATGTCTCTTCACCCACCCTGGACACTCCAACAGGTATATATACTCCACTCGCTTTCCCAACATCAGATCCTCTGAAGATGCCAGCCACAGATGCAGGCGAAACGTCAGGAGAGAATGCTGCTAGAACACGGCCACACAGCCCGGAAGCCACACAGCACCCCAGTGATTCCGGCAGTGAAAGCCTTCGACAGTACATTGTTTGCAGCTGATTCTGACAAAGTATACCTTTAGCTTTGCACCGATGGCTCTCTAGAGAGGTGGTCATCTCTTCCTGAAGAAGGGGGGTCCGCAAAGCTCAGAGGATTGCTCGAGCTCTGGCTGTACCACCTTCAGGGAGGAGTCCAATCCAGGCAGCTCCGTTGCACTGGTCCCAAGGGAGCAACTCGGGAAAGGACAGCTTGGTCAGGCACTTTTCTACCCCACCTTTGTGTCTAAGAGGGGAAGACTCTTCCTTCCTCCAGAAACCATGCTGTGGTTCAGGGGCTGCCGGGCTTGTGGCCTTCCTGGCTGCTTCTGGGACCAGAGAGAAGAGCAAAGCCCCAAACAAGCACCGCTGTGCCCCCACACAGCAGCATCTGCTTCTAAGCCCGCTGCTTCAGAGAACCCCAGAGGTTCACACAGACTTGGTGTGTGTGTGTGTGTGGTGCAAATTCAGATCCCTTTCCCTGGCAATAATTGTCATCATATCTGTGACAGATTTTCTAGAGATTCTCTGGGAGTGAGAAGAGACTGTGGGATTTCTTTTATAATTTCCATTTCAGCGAGTACAGGATACAATGCCCACTGTGTGGCTTATGTGCAACGAGAATTACATTAATATTCCTAACCACAACGCAATAGTTCTTTGCAAAAAAAATATTAATGGGATCTTGGCCAGTGTCACAGTGATATTTATGCAATTATCTTTCGTAACTGCCATCTCTCAGCAACAGGGGGAGAGACGGCTGCACTTAGCCCTCCACAAGCTTATAGGCCAGTGGCGGAGAACCTATGGCACAGGTGCCAGAGGTGGCACTCAGAGCCCTCTCTGTGGGCCCTCGCACACAAAGTTCATCATGTGGGAGGGGGGTGGAAAATCACCCCCCCACACACACACACACATCTAGGCTGGCCTGGGCATGATCCGTTATCTGGGAGTAAGCTCGGTTGCTGGCAATGGGGCTTGCTTCTGAGTAAACCCTCCTAGGATTGTGATTCACCCATTTGAAGCACGGTTGCTTCACTAAGCTTACTCCTGAGCAACGCGTGCCTTGGAGCCAACCGTTTTTTCTAAACTAAAACCTCAATATTCAGGTTAAATTGCCATGTTGGCACTTTGCGATAAATAAGTGGGTTTTGGGTTGCAATTTGGGCACTCGGTCTCGAAAAGGTTCACCATCACTGTTATAGGCCTACCCAGCCCTTGGCCGTCCTGCACAGGGCGACCTGAAACAGCCGCCGCAGAGCACAGAAACGCTGGCTGGATGCTCAGCTGCCACAGAGTTCTTGCCTAAGCGCAGGACTGCTTCCTCCAAAACCATTTCTTCTGCCAGAATTGTTGGAAATATTGCTTTGACCTCGCCCTCTGCCTTAGACCAGGGGTGTCCAACTCTGGCGCTTCAGATGTTCATGGACTACAATTCCCATCAGACCCTGCTGGCACGGCCAATTGTAGTCCATGAACATCTGAAGTGCCAGAGTTGGACACCCCTGCCTTAGACAATCCGAAGGCAAGTTGTGCCCGTGAAATGGAGCAATCCCAACACATTACTTATTTTAGGCATTACAAGCATTTCTGTTTTGTGCCTCCGTCAAAACATGGGTCTACTTTTAGGAGCCGGCAGGTTCAGTTGGGAAAGTCAAGCCACCCTCCAAAAGTATAGTATAAGCAGTGGTGGGATCCAAAAATGTTAGTAACAGGTTCCCATGGTGGTGGGATTCAAACAGTGGCCTAGCGCCAATGGGGCTGGGCGGGGCACAACGGGGGCATGGCCGGGCATTCCGGGGGCGGGGCATTCCTGGGCGGGGCTGTGGCAAGGACGCAGCCGCTGCGCCGGTCCTTGGGCGGGAAACGAATGCACACAGGAGCAGGCTGCCACACACGCCAGTGCACCTCCTGCTAGACTGCTTCAAGTTCTGCGTGCTACTGCTGAGAGGAGGGGCGTAACGAAGGCAAAAATCATGTGGCAAATCACCCATTAGTAACCCCCTCTCGGCACACACAAATAATTAGTAACCTACTCTCGGGAACCTGTGAGAACCTGATGGATCCCACTTCTGAGTACAAGGAACCCACAAACAACTTTCCTGGTGCCCTCTGAGCGTTTTTTGGAAAGTGGGTGGGGCCAAGGGCAGAGCCTGCCCATCGAGGCATCTCATTGGCTGCGCAGGAAAAAAAACGTTTCGGTTACAGCTGCACAGTGTGGGCTTTATTTTCCCAAGAGTATTTTTAAAATAGCTCCTCGTGTCCCCTGCATTTGGACTTCCTTCGTGAGCATTGAGGGAGGGGGGCTGTGCCTCCTGCAGGAGCCATTTTGTGGTTCCGCCTACTACCCCGTCTCTGAATCCCAAAGGTGGCCCCAAAATAAAAAAGGTTGGGTACCCCAGGACAGCAGCTTCAAGCAAGATGCCCGTGAGCAGGACGCTGACCTCCAGAGCCCTGGTTGACTGAGAACCTCGGCTACATGAGGCTTGCTGACCGTTCATTCCCAAATAAGGCCCAAGCTCTCTCCTCCAAGGGGGGGGGGGCACAGCCAATCCTGGCCAAGACCTTCCAAGGGACCCTAGCCCACCATGCCCACAGGTGGTGCCAGTCGGGTTCCTTCCTCCAGCCCAGAAATTACATCCAGTCTCCGTGCAATCACTTCATGCTCACATTTCTCAAATACCTAGAAGGTAAACAGAAACGACTGCTGAGCAAAAGAATTCCTGATTGCAGCATCAGGTAGGGAGCTGAACTTCGCAAGGCAGTGAGTGTCTCCTTGCCAAGTTAGGAGACGGATCTTATTACGTTTCCCCTCCTAATCAGAGGTCCGGGGAAGGAAGAAACGATGCTTGGATATTTAATCACAACCTTTTTAGCAAAATCCCCT